>NC_048302.1:62089680-62096224 GCF_013100865.1 Trachemys scripta elegans | reverse complement strand
TGAGGTTTTTACTCACGAAAGCTTATGCCCAAATAAATCTGTTAGTCTTTAAGGTGCCACCAGACTCCTTGTTGTTTTTGTAGATACAGATTAACACGGCTACCCCCTGATACTTGACATACATCACCACATGTATCACATGTTAAGTTATAAAAGAGGTCTTTCAAGCAAGTGTTCAATGCATTTTTAGAAACCAACAATAGAAAACCAGAATCCTCAGCTTGTGTAAATTGGTGGTGCTGCACTGAAGCTGGTATTGGGTGCACAGTTTCTCCTGGTGCTTCCCCAGAATTCACATAGAAGGTGGTGGAACTGTGGGGCTTCAGAGTGGAATTCCAGCTAATTTTTGGAGGTTACACACTCGACCCATCTGAGAATGATTTGGGAAAAACTCTTTGAGTAGATTCATATATGGAGCGTCAATGGTGCCTCAGAAAGACCAGTCCAAATAGTTCCCTGACTTTTACCTCATTTCTAAGTGCTTGCAAAGATTTATCATGTCTCGTATTTTAAAGAGTAGTACAACTGCTGAACAAAACTGAAGAACAGAACAAAAGTTGGCTGAAACACCTCCTGGCTTTGCAGTGAACATACAAGTAACTTTGTCACTCAGTCCTTAGGTAGTTTTGTAGCCCTAGTTAGAACCCAGGAATGTTAGAGCATCTTTGTCCTCAGCAATCAGAGATGTTTATTCTTAAATCTTCCAAGAAAATAACAATGTTTTCCAGCTCCATTAGGCTTTTGCATTTTTTTTAAAGGACTAAACAACAAAAACTTGCCTAATTGGTCCAGATGCATTTACTTATGCTATTGTAAAGTAAAATAGGATAGTTGATGTTGAACGCTGTGGACGTGGAATCCATAGAAATGTGATAATTTATTCCAGCTGTAATTTCCCATGCAATGATTTTTATGAACTTCCCTGCCTATCATTTCCACGACTTCATCTGCCATTGTGGATAATGAAAAGAAAAAAACAATAAAAAACCCCTGATGCTTCCCTTTTCTCCACATTGATCATTGGAGGCCAGATTCTCTCTCTCACCCAGCACAAAAGAGGTAAAATCTGAAGGTGACTGGCCAACTGAGAATTCCACTGGTGGGCAAGTGGAAGACCCTCAATTGGGATGAAGCCACTATAACTGGCTCCTGTACCCCTCCCAAGCTAGAATATGTAGCATGTCATGATGGGCTCCTTAACCAAGAGGAGAATATGTGTTCCAGAAATTGTCCAAGTTCTCTTGTTGTTAGGGATGTCTGTGCGCAATTACCTATACAACAGTAATTCTAACAAAAACAAGATTGAATAAAACCGGGGGAAATTGAATTAAAATGAATGGTTTGCTTAACATACCTCATAAAATGAACTACATAAGACATTCTCATCTTAGTTACACAGTCACTGAAGGACTGTCTGGATATGTGGACTCCCTACTCAGACCCTACGCCACCAGCACTCCCAGCTATCTCCGTGACACCACAGATTTCCTGAGGAAACTACAATGCATTGGTGACCTCCCAGAAAACACCATCCTAGCCACCATGGATGTAGAGGCTCTCTACACTAACATCCCACATACAGATGGAATACAAGCTGTCAGGAACAGTATCCCTGATGATGACACAGCACAACTTATTGCTGAGCTCTGTGACTTTATCCTCACGCACAATTATTTCAAATTTGGTGACAATATATACCTCCAGACCAGTGGCACCGCTATGGGCACCCGCATGGCCCCACAATATGCCAACATTTTTATGGCTGACCTGGAACAACGCTTCCTCAGCTCCCGTCCACTCATGCCCCTTCTCTACCTACGCTATATTGATGACATCTTCATCATCTGGACCCATGGGAAGGAGGCCCTGGAAGAATTCCACCATGCTTTCAACAGCTTCCACCCCACCATCAACCTCAGCCTGGACCAATCTACACGGGAGGTCCACTTCCTGGACACCACCGTACAAATAAGCGATGGCCACATTAACACCACCCTATACCGAAAACCAACCGATCGCTACGCCTACCTTCATGCCTCCAGCTTCCACCCCGGTCACACCACACGATCCATCGTCTACAGCCAAGCACTGAGGTACAATCGCATCTGCTCCAACCCCTCAGACAGAGACCAACACCTACAAGATCTTCACCAAGCATTCTCAAAACTACGATACCCACACAAGGAAATAAAGAAACAAATCAACAGAGCCAGACGTGTACCCAGAAGCCTCCTGCTACAAGACAGGCCCAGAAGAGAAACCAACAGAACTCCACTGGCCATCACCTACAGTCCTCAGCTTAAACCTCTCCAACGCATCATCAGTGATCTACAACCCATCCTGGACAATGATCCCTCACTTTCACAGACCTTGGGAGGCAGGCCAGTCCTCGCCCACAGACAACCTGCCAACCTTAAGCATATTCTCACCAGCAACCACGCACCGCACCATAACAACTCTAACTCAGGAACCAACCCATGCAACAAACCTCGATGCCAACTCTGCCCACATATCTACACCAGCAACACCATCACTGGACCTAACCAGATCAGCTACAACATCACCGGCTCATTCACCTGCACGTCCACTAATGTTATATATGCCATCATATGCCAGCAATGCCCCTCTGCTATGTACATTGGCCAAACTGGACAGTCACTACGCAAGAGGATAAATGGACACAAGTCAGATATCAGGAATGGCAATATACAAAAACCTGTAGGAGAACACTTCAACCTCCCTGGCCACACAATAGCAGATGTAAAGGTTGCCATCTTACAGCAAAAAAACTTCAGGACCAGACTCCAAAGAGAAACTGCTGAGCTCCAGTTCATTTGCAAATTTGACACCATCAGATCAGGATTAAACAAAGACTGTGAATGGCTTTCCAACTACAGAAACAGTTTCTCCTCCCTTGGTGTTCACACCTCAACTGCTAGCAGAGCACCTCACCCTCCCTGATTGAACTAACCTCGTTATCTCCACACTGATATATACCTGCCTCTAGAGATTTCCATTACTTGCATCTGAAGAAGTGAGGTTCTTACCCACGAAAGCTTATGCTCCCAATACTTCTGTTAGTCTCAAAGGTGCCACAGGACCCTCTGTTGCTTTTTAGAGAACAGAATGAACTTTGTCTGAAAAGCAAGGTCTTGTTCTGCTATTGTCTTGTCAAAGTCAGCTCCTGCTGCTGTGGCCAGAGAGAGATGAGTGACTCCCCCTCTCACTCAACCAGCCAGTGTCACTAGATCCAGTGTCACTACCTCTGGTTTCCAAACCATTTTTCTCCAGTTACAAGCACACAATAGGGTTTGGACTCCCTATTTTCTCTACGGGTATGTCTACACTTAAAGCTACAGTGGAACAGCTGCACTCCTGCAGCACTTCAGTATAGACTCTACCTGTGCTGATGGGAGGAGTTCTCGTGTTAGCATAGGTAATCCACCACCCCAAGAGGCAGTAGCTAGGTTGACGGAAGAATTCTCCAGTTGACCTAGCACTGTCTACACCAGGGGTTAGGTCACTATTGCTAGTGTACCCAGTGATGTAAGTTCCCAGAGTAGACCAGGCTTAAGAGATGGCCTATTGAGGATGCAAAGGCCTTTAATGATGATAAGCCTGTCAAATGGTGTCTATCATCATTAAGGGTCTTTGAATGGTCCATCTCTTAGGCCTGGTCTTCACTTAAAATTAGCTCAATATAACTACCTCGCTCAGGGTTGTGAAAAATTTCACACCCTGAGGACCATAGTTAAGTCTACCTAAACCCCTTTGTAGACAGGGCTAGGTCGTTGGAAAAATTCTTCTGTCAATCTACCTACTGCCTCTAATAGAGGTGGCTGGATTAACTACATTGATGGAAAAAACCCTTCTGTCGATTTAGCAAGTGCCTATACTATAGCTAGGGCCCTACCAAATTCACGGCCATGAAAAACACATCATAGACTGTTAAATCTGGTCTCCTCGTGAAATCTGGCCTTTTGTGTGCTTTTACCCCATACTATACAGATTTCACAGGGGAGACCAGTGTTTCTCAAATTGGGGGTCCTGACCCAAAAGGAAGTTGCGGGGGGGGGGTCACAAGACTATTTTAGGGGGGTCACGGTATTGCCACCCTTACTTTTGTGCTGTCTTCAGAGCTGGGTGACCAAAGAGTGACGGCTGTTGGCCAGGTGCCCAGCTCTGAAGGCATTCCCCCCCCACCTCCTCAGCAGCAGTGCAGAAGTAAGGGTGGCAATACCATACCATGCCACCCTTACTTTTGCACAGCTGCCTTCAGAGCTGGGTGGCTGGAGAGTGGTGGCTGCTGACTGAGGGCCCAGTTTTGCAGGCAGCAGCATAGAAGTAAAGATGGCAATACCATTCTATGCCACCCTTACTTCTACGCTGTGCTGATGGCAGCTCTGCCTTTAGAGCTAGGCTCCCGGCCAGGGCCACTGCCAGCAGCAGTGCAGAAGTAATGGTAGCAGTACCGTACCCCTCCTACAATAACCTTGTGACCCCCCACCCCCAACTCCTTTTGGGTCAGGATCCCTACAATTAAAACACCATAAAATTTCAGATTTACATAGCTGAAATCATGAAATTTACAATTTTAAAAATCCTATGACCATGAAATTGACTAAAATGGACCATGAATTTGACAGGGCCCTAACTATAGCGCAACAGTGGAACAGCTGCAGCACTGTAGCTGTGTCACTGTAGTGGGTATAGTGAATACATAGCCTTAGACAGACTTAGAAACCACACCTCACAGGCCAGTTTCTTCCCCAGTCAGATTCTGTAGGCTGGTCTATGCTTAGACCGGTGTACACTAGGAAAATAGGTTGGTATATCTACATCGCTCAGGGGTATGAAAAATCGACACCTCAGCAATGCAGTTAAACCAACCTAACCTTCCCCTCCCCCAGTGTAGACAGTGCTAGATCAATAGGAGAATTATCTTGTCGACCTCGCTATTGACTCTCAGGGAGGAGGAGTACCTACACCAATGGGAGAAGCCCTCCCATTGGTAGCATCTTCACTGAAGTGCTACAGTGGCACTGCTGTAGCATTTTAAGTGTAGACAAGCCCTTAAAAGTTTTATTGGTGTAACTATGTCAGTTAAGGGTAGATTTTGCTGCCTTAGCTATACTGGTAAATGTCCCAGTTTAGACAGTTATTCTGATATAAAGGTGTCATATACCAGTATATCTTATTTCAGTTCCCTACCCAGAATATAGCTAAGTCTACATGACAGACTTGTGCTAGCACAGTTTTGTCAGTCAGGGGTGTGATCCCCAACCAAAATAGTGTCAGGGGACCAGGTCATAGGTGGTCAGACCTAGTAGTAGGAGTGGAAGTCAGGCCTAGTGGTCGTAGTCCGAATGCCAGAGCCATGGGTCAAGACAGAGTTGGAGTCATGAATCAGAGCTGAAGGTCAGAACCGGATTACCAGGAGTCAGGGAAGGCAGGAGCAGGGCTGGTTCTGAGGCAGGAGCAAGGCTGGGAGAGGTTGGAAACAAGACTGAGTGAAGGGCAGGATCTGGGCTGCAGCTATGGAGGAACAAAGCAGGAGCAGGGATTGGCAAGAGATGAGCACAGGGAAGCAGAGAATCTGTGGGCATGTGCATTGAACAGCCAGTGAGCTACTGCTGGCTTCCTGAGCCAATCTGGCAGAAGGTCTGTCAGGCAACCTAGCTGGCTCGGTAGGGCATCAGAAGTACTGAGCAGGTGCAGCTTCAGGGCCTTACTCCTGACACATAGTCAGCACAAGTCCCCAATGCAGACGCAGCGATACTGGCAAAGCTGCGGTTCTGCAGTTATAGCTTATTTTATTCATGGGGGGTGGGTC
The DNA here is from genome assembly GCF_013100865.1 of Trachemys scripta elegans. NCBI lineage: Eukaryota > Metazoa > Chordata > Testudines > Emydidae > Trachemys > Trachemys scripta. Next base: position 62,090,391 of record NC_048302.1, on the reverse strand, counting down.
TGCTATGCCAGTACAAAGCGCAGCTTTGCTAGTATAGCTAAGTCTGCACTAGGAGCATTTTGCCAGTATATTATACTGCTGTTCCCTCTAGCATAGGAATGGCTTTGCCTAACCAGAATAAGCTATGCCAGAATAGGCACCTTTATACCAGTATAAATGTATCCACACTAGGGTGCCACTTTAACTATATCAGTATAATTATTGCAGGAAAACTTTTAAGGTCTTGTATTGTCCTTTCAAATAGGCAGATTGGGGTGGAGTGAGGACAATGCCAAAGTAATTTTCCATTTTTATGAACTATAAATTAGGAACTGAGATCCAGACCCTCTATCACAGCTTTCAGAGTAGCAGCCGTGTTAGTCTGTATCCGCAAAAAGAAGAACAGGAGTACTTGTGGCACCTTAGAGACTAACAAATTTATTAGAGCATAAGCTTTCGTGGACTACAGCCCACGTCTTCGGATGCATTTTTGCTTGGAGTAGAATAAGATCTTCCCCCCCATGCCCTTAATCAATTGCCCTGTTGAATGAATGAGGTGTGAATGAGGAAGGCATGGAAGGCAGCACCTCCAAACAGCTGCAACAGTTGGAGAGGGGCTGGGAGCCAGACCCAAGGACAATAAAACGTGTCAAGTGGGCTCACTAAAGAAGATCAGACATACTGACAGCCTCGGGGGTTAGAAGCAAGCACCTTCTTTTGGAAACACCCTCT